>NW_019154110.1:9445458-9492755 GCF_002288905.1 Enhydra lutris kenyoni | reverse complement strand
GAGCCTGCTTCCTCCTCTCTCTCTGCCTGCCTCTCTCCCTACTTGTGATCTCTCTGTCAAATAAATAAATAAAATCTTAAAAAAAAAAAAAAAAAGACTCACCTCATTTATGCAGGGTTCTGATGGGAAGTGGATAGGAAAAGCCCAAGGACTGTACTTGACCATGCAGATGCATCGCCTCCAATGAGAGAACGAGATGCTGACATTGCTGACATTGTTGACAAAAGGACACTGGTGTCTCAGAAACAGCTGCATGGAGAATAAAAACCAAGGCTCATCACCCTAGCCTAGGACCTAAGAGGAAGATCTTAACTTGGAGAATTACAGATGGGACCATTGTATAAACTTAACATTATATAGAAAAGATACTCTGGTTACTTGAAACCAATGCATGGTACTATCTCAGAGAAAAAAAACAAAACAAGAAGTCTTTGACCATCAAGGACTTTTTTTCTGAAGAGAAACTGTAGCATGGAGAACCCCATTTAGGGAAAGTGGAAGAAGTGGAGAGGTAAACTAGATTTCCCAGGAAGCTGAGCTGCCCCAGTTTCCCCAAGGTTTTAGGGAAGCTGCACATTAAATTGTTTTCGAGAAACTTCTATTCGAAATAAGTACAAAATTTAAAGTGACTGTATATGACTATTTATCAAGTGCTTACTACAACCAGTAACTAAGGCTGGTTGCTAACGCTTTGCCTACATTCTCACATCTCTGTGAGGTAGATACACATTATCTCCATTTTAGAGATGATAAAACTGAGGCACAGAGAATTTCACTTTCTTAAAGGTACCTGTCTGGTAGGTGTCCACGCTGGGTAAATAAGTGGACCCTTCGATATGGTACTCTTAACCTTGAGAATGTATAAATACTCTGAAAATACTCTCCAGAGGGGAAAAAAAAATTCATGTTTGCTCTCAGGATCCTCTGCCAAACTCTCATCTCTAGAAAGCACTGGGTTCCACTGTAAGAGAAATAGCTGACTAGCCTATACTGTTTGCTGTATTTAACATCTGTCACGTCTCCCAGAGACTTCGGATCGTTCTGGAAAAATCTCAATTTTGTCTTCTATAAATCTCAGGATTAGATTTGGGCCATATTCCTGACTCGTCCAAGGTCAGGCACTCCTAACAGGAACTGCTGCTGTATCTTGGCTTCTCCTACTGTGACATTGAAGGTGATTTAGAATGCAAAGTCTCCACATTCCTTCTTCCTTTAAAATCCCTTAGAATATATTTATACCCATATCTATCTATTTGTAAGAGTAGAGCTTGCTAGTTATCAAATGAAATGGATTTCAAAAGATTCAGGGACAGTGTTTTCCCTCTGAATCTACCTCCCCCATAAAGGGAAAAGGGGTCTTGAGCTGCCCCATCAATACCTTCAGTTGAGAGGGGAACATGATTGTGTCAGACTGACACTGACCTTGCATTCCAACTCTAAATTAATTTTCAGTAAATGAGCTTCAAAGAAATAAGTTTTCAATTTTGTTCCTTCTTTCATCTCTGCCTAAAATGCTGGAGAAGAATGAGAAATTAGGACGTAGCTACTATGTGCTTTCTCTTCTTAGTGTTTACGTTTTCAAAATTATCTCAGGCTATTTGAATTTAAAATCCACCTTCAGGGGTGCGTGGGTGGCTCAGGCAGTTAAGCATCTGTCTCCTGATTTCTGCTCAGTTCCTGATCTCTGGAGCCCTGGGATCAAACCCTGGGGTAGGCTCTCTGCTCAGTGGGAAGCCTGCTTCTCCCACTCCCTCTGCCCTCCTCCCAGTTCGTGCTCTCTTTCTCTCAAATAAATAAATAAAATCCATTTAAAAAAAAAAAAAAAAGAACAAAATCCATCTTTGGGGCGCCTGGGTGGCTCAGCCAGTTGAGTGTCTGACTTCTGATTTCGGTTCATGTCATGATCTCAGGGTCGTGGGATTGGGCTCTGAGGTGGTCATGGAGCCTATTTAAGATTCTCTCTCTTTCCCTCTGCACTCACACCCAACTCATTCGTGCTCTCTCTTCTCTCTCTAAAAATAAATAAATAAAATACTTAAAATTCACCTTCACCCATGCTTTAATCAGGGAAGGCTATCTTCTTGGCCCAATTATATAGCTTGGAAGAGGTATATGTTGGGCCAGGGTGGGGGAGTTGGGGAGTGAGGGATCCAGGAGCTTCCTTCCAAAACAGTTTGATATGACCAATACACATTATCGGTCAATGGGTAATCCATCAAAATATTTCTACAGGTCCATTCCTGTATCTTCTACTTTACAAGATTATATATAACCTATATATGCCTATAACCTATATATAACCTATAATAAGTGCTGTGTGTCAGATGCTGTGTAAAATATTTTATTTTAAGATTTATTTATTTATTTATTTGAGAAAGAGGGAGGGCAAGAGAGAGCATGAGAGGGGAGAGGGTTAGAGGGAGAGGCAGACTCCCTGCCAAGCAGGGAGCCCGATGCGGGACCCGATCCCGGGACTCCAGGATCATGACCTGAGCCGAAGGCAGCCGCCAAACCAACTGAGCCACCCAGGCATCCTGTGCAAAATGTTTTAAACATTGTATCTTTTATCCTCCCAGCCGCTGTTGAATTATATACAGCAACCCCATGTAAAGTAGGATAAGGTGGTGTTCAGAACAAGAGTCCTAAGGGTCAGTCTGACACTGACCTCAGGATCAAGTTAATTTCCCCCTTTAAGACTCCACTTCCCCTCTGTA
This sequence comes from Enhydra lutris kenyoni, assembly GCF_002288905.1. Taxonomy (NCBI): domain Eukaryota; kingdom Metazoa; phylum Chordata; class Mammalia; order Carnivora; family Mustelidae; genus Enhydra; species Enhydra lutris. Next base: position 9,490,041 of record NW_019154110.1, on the reverse strand, counting down.
AAACAAAGATGAAATTCATACCTGTGCCTTAGATAAAGATGAGGATTAAAATAAATAATACAGGGGCGCCTGGGTGGCTCAGTGGGTTAAAGCATCTGCCTTCGGCTCAGGTCATGATCCCAGGACCCTGGGATCAAGCCCCACATCGGACTCTCTGCTCAGCAGGGAGCCTGCTTCCTCCTCTCTCTCTGTCTGCCTCTCTGCCTACTTGTAATCTCTGTCTGTCAAATAAATAAAATCTTAAAAAAAATAAAATAAAATAAATAATACATTGAAGTAAATGTGACCAGTGGATGGAAAGCTCTTGATAAATTTTGGTCCTGATTAGATTTAATTTAGCTGAGGAAGCTATACTTAAAGGTAAATACCTTTCCCAAGATCACAGACCTACTAGGTTCTAAACCCAAGATCTGAACTCAAGTCAACCTGACTCCAAAGTCCATTTAAGCCTCTATGCCCTTCTGCCTTCCTGTATGTCAAAGCCAAACTCATGAGTCTCCATATTAACAGGAATTTATTTGATTTGATACTGAGACTAGGATTGGGTATATTTTGAATATTGTGATATTAAGCAGCAGGGTGATTGTTAACTTTTAAAAATTTTCTGCAAAATCAATAGGATACCTAAAATGACCTACATAATGGACATGTTTCAGAAAAGCATCTTCTACACTAAGAATCTTCAAAACTGTACCTTTCATTACCAGGTCTGTTTAGTGACATTGCAGAAAGATTCAGAGTAGGGAGGGACAAAAGAAAACTCACCCCCATTCCTGCTGCCATACCACACGGCTGTCCTTATTTCTGCTTACTCATCTCCAGTGTCAGCCCATCGGCAGATATATTTTAGCAGAGTTGTAATCTCAGTGCACAATACGTTTTGTATCCTGTTTGGCTGGATTGCTCTACATGCTCTCCTCACTCTGCAGTCTCCCATACAGGAAGTGGGACCTTGTTTGTGTGGCAGCTAAGGGATGGGTGACTTTCAGGGCGGCAGAGACTCTCTGGTGTCCCCGGGGGTTTCTTCGCTCCATCTACCTGAACCTCCGTCCACAGAGAGGAAGATGATCATGGGCCAGTAAAAGACGCAAAAGCTCTTGAGCAAACTCCATAAGATACTCGGATGGGCAGGGAAGTGCAGACATTTGAGGGAACTCAGCAATGGAGTAACACAATTAGGACAGAAGCATTCTTCTTCCTTCCTTTGCCCACAGGTCACTGTGGGAAGCTGGCACAGGGGGCTGTGTGCTCCCCGAAGAGTAGGAATTGCTGGGTGCACCGCCCAGGAGGTCTAGAAAACCAAATCCTGCTTGCCCAAAGGTACCTAAGCAGTGCCTTTCAAATTTACCTGACAAGAATCACCTGGTGTGACTGTTAAATTCCAGATTTAACAATTTCCCACCCCCATGCCCCCTCAGCTCTAGAGCAGGTGTCTGAGAGTCTGTACTTTGAAGACCATTTGGGAAACATTGTATTGAATGTTGAAATGCATGGGCCAGTGGTTGGATGACGGAAGAACACCCACCCACTAAGGATGCTTTGCGGCAATAACCATAGCTTCCATGGGGCTGAGCTTGAAGATATTCATGTACTTGTGTGGGTTTCAGAGTTGAATGTGACAAGGTTCAAATATGGACTCAAGCACCCAAATGTAATCTGGGCAGGTTAACTGATTTTTTTTTTTTAAATAAAATGGAAAAGAAAAATCTCTCAGATGGTTGTTATAAAGATTAAGTGCTTGTTGTTGTTGTTGTTGTGTGGGCTTGGCACATACCCAAGTGTCAAAAACAGTAGCTATTAAAACACTACTAGGGGCACCTGGGTGGCTCAATGGGTTAAGCCTCTGCCTTTGGTCAGGTCATGATCCCAGCGTCCTGGGATTGAGCCCCAGATCCAGCTCTCTGCTCAACGGGGAGCCTGCTTCCCCCTCTCTCTCTGCCTGCCTCTCTGCCTACTTGTGATCTCTGTCTGTCAAATAAATAAAAATTTAAAAAAAAAACACTACTAAATTCTCAGAGCCTTGCATATGGTCAAACTCTGATTAGGAAAGCTATTTTATCAACAATGTTACTTAACCCTTCTGAAGCTTAGTTCCTTCCCAGGGATCAGGAGGTACTATGAAATGCTTATTAGGACAGGGTTTGGCAAAACACTAATCCTCTATGAACAGTGGCTATTCAGACATCCCCTGGCCCCTGCTGTGTTTTTCTCAGTGGACACTTTTCAAATATGATTTTTTTTTTTAAGGCTGTGTCTCTCCAGTAATTTGTGGGTTGGAATACTTTTCTGAAATCAGATAATTAGCCACTCTGTTTGCCACAGGTAGGCAATGTCATAAAGTGATAACGCTGGCCAGATTTGGTACATATTGGATTTGGGTGGCAATCTGTAATACTAGTAATCGCTATGACAGTCCACCACGAATAGTAAGCCAAAAGATGGTGATAATAAGAGATAGGAAGTAGGATTCTAGTAGTTCCTGAACCTGGCTAACCATACAACCACCTGGGCATCTTACAAATACTATTGATTCAGGCTCTAGAAGGAGCAAGTTGGTGGAGGAATAGGAGCCAGAGATATCATCAGGTCCTAGGAGTTCAGCTAGATAGTTATCAAACCATTCTGAACACCTACAAACTCAACAGGAGATCAAAGAGAAGAGCATCAATTCTAGGAACAGAAAATCGACCACTCTCTGAAAGGTAGGACATGCAAAGAAGTGAATCTGAAGTGAGCAGAAAATAGACTGTGGGGGGAGGGGCTGGCTCCCAGCAAGCAGTAGAGCAACAGAGTACAAAATTGGAACTTTTAGAAGTCTGTTCCACTGAGGGACATCGCTCCAGAGGCTAAGCAGGGGGTGGAGCCCTCATGGGGACAGTGTAGTCTCAGGACCTGCAGGGTCACAGAAAGACTGGGGGTGTCTGAGTGTGGCAGAGCTTCCAGTTATTGGAGTGGGGAAGTGGGCTGTAGAGATGGAGCCAAGCAGTGGGTTTTCAGCTCAGGATTACCTTAAACCACGATCCAAGGCACAATCAGGCCACTGCTTTTCGATAAGCAGCAGATCTGGGGAGACCTCCTCCTTCCTCCCCCAGGAGGAGCAGCGAGGGAGTGCACTGCAGGAATCTGCTGGGTTTGGAGACTACAAATGGGGCTGTGCACCAGAGACAGAAATGCTCAGTCACAGGCCAGGTGAACACAGAGTGAGGTCAGAGATGATGGAGATGGGAGGTATTGACTGCTTTTCTCTGAGGGCACACGGAGGAGTGGGGCCCTGAGCTCTCGGCTCCTATGGGCCAGAGATTGGGAGGCCGCCATCTTCATTCCTGGCCTCCAAAGCCTTACAGAAAGCATTCAGGGAACAAAAGATCTCGAGAGCAAATCCTAGAAGAAGACTTAGCCTGGCCCCTGGCAAAGACAGTGCAATTCCACCTCGAGCAAAGACATTTGAGAATCATGGCAACAGGCCCCTCCCCCAGAAGATTAGTAAGAACATCCAGCGAAGACCATGTTTACTAATCAATGAGAACTGCAGAACTCCAGAGCTAGGGGAAAGCAATACCTAGAATTCATGGCTTTTTCCCCCATGATCCTTCAGTCTTTCAAAGTGAAATTTTTTTTTTAATTTTATTTTTTTCTTATTCTATTTTTAAAAAATTTTCTCTGCTCTGGTTTGTGGTCCTCACTATACTGATCGTGTTGATAGAGGTTTCTTTCTCCCATTTGTTCTTGCCTTTGTTGATGACATTAATATATTTTTAGGAGCCAAGCAATCCAGGGATAACCAGAGAGATGTAGCTCATATCATGCATTATGAGGATGAGAGCAGAGATATTATTAGCTGAAAATCTGCTCTCTTAGTACAAGACCAATGATGTGGGTATTGAGGAGGGCACATATTGCATGGAGCCCTGGGTGTGGTGCATAAACAATGAATCTTGGAACACTGAAAAAAAATAAAATTAAATTAAGAAGTTTGAAAAAAATAAATACATGAATAAAATTAAAAAGATTAAAAAATATAAATAAATAAAGCAATGCAAAAAAAAAAAAAGGAAACCATTCTTTTTCTTTTCTATTATTTGCTTACCTGCGATCTTATTCTTGCCTCTAATCAGATTTCTTTAAGTCCAGAGCCATTTAAACATACCTGTATTTCTTATCCTGGACACTCAAATTTGGTGTCTTTTGTTTTTAAGCCCTTATACAGGAGTAAATAAATGATTGAGAGTTTTACTGATTTTAAGTTAGAGCGCAAGCAATCTGGCCACAGCTACCAGCATCTAGTATTTAAGGGAAGGATTTGACTCCAGAATTATGTTCTTTTGCTTTCCCATCACCTAGCATAGATTTGGCTGCAAATGGCCGCAGCAACGTGCATGTGACCCAATTTGAAATACACCTTTTAAGCAACTTTGACTTCCTCAGCCCTCTTGCATTCCCAGTGATTTAACAATAATGCTTTCCAACATGTTATTTGTCTCACATATTAACAAAATCCCTCATCTAATTCCAATACATGTTTACCATCTTTTTCAGATTACAATCTTGTTTTCCAAATAAAAATAAAATAAAGATTGAAATGTATCTCTCAAGATGAGATTCTGCCAAAATGGAATGTTCTGTAATTCATATGGTTAGTATGGTTTTGCTATTTCTTTTCTGTGTGGCTCATTTTACAGATGATAGTGTGAGGCCCAGGCAAGCTAATTGATCTCAGGGCACGTAGGTGATGTAGCATCCTGTCCTCTTAGTACTTCCACACAGCCACCAGGAAAAGGCAGCATGACCAAAAAATGCCAGGGACTTGAGGTCTTCTAAATAACCCCACATAATTTTTCAATTGCTGCCCAATGTCTTCTTAGCAAATGTCAGTGAAGACTCAGGTATCTGTTCAGGGTAGAACCACTGTTACTCAAACAACAAGAGAAAAACAGACCAGAAGCTCTCTAGTGCTGAAAAGAGGAAGGAAAAGGGGTCACTGAATCTACCTATTATTTCAGAGAAAATATATCTCTTCTCTGAACTAGAAGATCAGTGAGGCATTGGCTTTGCCCAAACTAGGCTATTAGTGTGATGACAGAATTTAACAGTATGTGTGATTCTTAACTATTATCATCAAAGTGACAGCAAATACTACCTCGCTACCGTCTGAGCAAAACAGCCTGTAACATCAGCCTTAATGGGCAATGACAGCCCCTTTTTCCTGGCAATGTTTAAATGCTTCACAGAATTCAAAACAGGAGACTAGAGCTTGGATGTCTGGTTGACTTATCTGCATGTTGGTCTAGACATCATCTCATAGAAATAGTAAAACCCATGTGTTTGGAGAAAACTTTGATTTTGTGGTGGGTGCTCTGGTATGAGGATCAAAAAGAAGTTTAAATCATTTCTGTTTTTATCATCTTTATAATTTATATAGAAGGTTCAAGATATTGATGCAAGGGCTGGGGGTAATATACAAGCAGAGGACTCAGTGCTGGTCCAAAGAGAAGAACTAGATTCTTTTGTCTGATCTCTTCAAATGTTTCCTGTACCCAAAAATGATGGACTCTTACGTTTCACCATGAATGAAAATCACAAATATTACTTTCCCTTATCAATCTTTTTCAAACTCCGCAGACTGAAATGAAAATCATTACTTTTAAAACCATGGTTTAGGGGCGCCTGGGTGGCTCAGTGGGTTAAGCCTCTGCCTTTGGCTCAGGCCATGATCTCAGGGTCCTGGAATCGAGCCCCACATTGGGCTCTCTGCTCAGTGGCCTCTGCCTGCCTCTGCCTGCCTCTCTGCCTACTTGTGATCTCTCTTTCTGTCAAATAAATAAATAAAATCTCTAAAAACAAAACAAAACAAAAACAAAACCATGGTTTAACAGAGAGGAGAGGAGAATACGATACAACCACACCTCCCCAACAGCTCCCGGCCCCTCATCCCACTGACTTCCCTTGGATTTTTCCAGAGCAGCAATCGCTACCTGGTACTTCACGTGATTGTTTCTCTGCTGTCTCTCTTTCCAAGAATGGAAGTGCCAAATGGGCACAAATTTTGTTTCGTTCACTTTTGTGTCTCCAGTAGAACTAGCATGTAATATACCCTCAGTGAACATCAGCTGAGTGAATGAATAAAGGCAGAAAAGTTTATTAAGTGCCAAGAAATGGTGGAAATAAATACCAAACAATGAAGACTAGAATTTATAAAGAGAAAAAGGGACACTGGTGATTTTGTTTTACACCTTAGACTTCTCTCAGTTTGGTGGAGAATACTGATAAGGCTGTGCATATAATGTATATACATATATGTCAAATATAATCTTGGAAAGTTTCATATTGTGAGAATAAATATACATTTAAGGAGAGGAAAAGAAAGATACACAAATACAAGACAAGTGATATAAAAAGAAAAGAAAAAGCAGGGCATCTGGGTGGCTTAGTGGGTTAAAGCCTCTGCCTTTGGCTCGGGGCATGATTGGGATGGAGCCCCGCATTGGGCTCTCCTCCTCTCTCTCTGCCTGCCTCTCTGCCTACTTGTGATCTCTGTCTGTCAAATAAATAAAAATCTTAAAAAAAAAAAAAAAGAAAGAAAGAAAAGAAAAAGCTATCTACAACCAAATCTATTTTCTGCCCAATTCTTTTGCTTTTCAAGACACTATGTTTTATTAATCATCTCCTTAACTTCCTGTGGGTGGAGACCCTTTCTTATCTCTCTGATATGCGGGTCACTATAGTAATTGTGGTTCCTTGGCTTCTGGAAGTTATAAACTCCCACCTCTTCGCTATTGCTTTGGTGTTCCATCTTTTCTATTGCTCTAAAGCCAAACTCTGTGATCGTCTTTCTTACCATCAACCCTCGCCTACAGAAGAAAGTCTCTACCGCACAAACTGGTACCAGTACTCCTTTCACCAATGACTTTGGTAAATGGATGTGCCCTCTGGGCATTCTTACAGAATATAATCCCCCAATGAGTGGTCTGGTCTCACATAATATATTCGCTCCTGCAAAGTCACTTTTCTGAGCCATTTTGTCTCCTTCTAGAACTGTATCCCAGGGAAACTCAGGCATTCCCACTTTGTTCGGTGTGGACAATCATTCTCTCCAGGCTTTTAAGAGCCACTCAAGCAGCGAATTGTCCTATTTTCTGGATCTTCACTGGCTGTTAAACGCTATGTTGGGAAAGTGCCCCCAAGGGTATGAATTCTTGTTAACCCAGCCTCAAGTTCTGTACCGCTCTGCCCTGACACCCTTAAGCAAGTACCATTGTATTCCTGCTGGTACATATTAGCTCATTCCTCTACCTCCTTTGGAATGCTCATGACCAATGACTAAAGTTCTTGATTAGTCTCAAAACATGCTTATTCTTGTTTACGCAATCCTTGTTTCCCACTTATCTGCACACTCTTTCTACCTCTGGTCTGGTCTGACTATAAAAGCATTGTAAAGGAGAACAAAGAGGTAGAAGAAAATCATGCTCTACTTTTAATAACCAGTTGACAAGGAAGACTCATGGAGACATTTTCAGACTTACAAAGAGAAACATAACGCATGCATTCATATAGGGAGATAGCTTGCTTCAAATGGATAGAGTTACTATTTGTTTTATTTTAAAAGGGAGGCTTCATCAAATGAAAAGATAGAAAGCAGATGCAGTTTTTAAAAAAATATATTCACTTTAATTACATTCATTTATCTGGGAGGAAAATCTTTACCCTTTCAGATAGGTGAAATGAAATAATCATCTTTAGGAAGAAATACAATGTTTAGAGGTAACATAGCTATCAACTAGAGGAGTTTAATAAATGGGGATTTTCTATGGGTAGTATTTCAACAAAAATACTACTGAATGTTGACCTTTAAATTTTCTCTTCAGTACAGCTTTGAATTTGAGTTGCTAGCACTCTTTACTTGGTATATTATTAGAAATGTACATAAATTTTGGAAAGTTAAAAGAGAACCCTGCACCTGTTGAAACACTCATTCTTTGCTTTCTCACTTGGAAACAATAAATTGCAAAATGCATTTAAGCAAGCTAATTTCCTGCTTGAAAATACGAAATCACTTCTTCTGATTTCCCTTTCGTGTTTTGCTAAGAGGGAACTTTAATCTTGTGCCCTAGTAATGACAAGGCACATACTTTCTGTATTTCTGTTAGGTGCTTTCATTTACATCACTTATAACCTTATATAACAAAAACCATCACCCACAAGACAGAACAGAGATTGAAAGAAAGAAAAACAACATGAGATTTACAAAATACATACATGCGGACATAGAAAAACTTATTGTCAGCCATCCGTGAGTCATGATACCAATTACCCAAATTGCGTGCATTCATACTTTAGTTTTTAGAGCAATCTTGTCAAAATTTTGTTAGTGCTTCATAAAAATATATTTTTTCTTACTTCTATGTGTGCTACTTGTTTTTTTTTTAAAGATTTAATTTATTTATTTGACAGGCAGAGATCACAAGTAGGCAGAGAAGCAGGCGGTGGCGGGGCGGGAAGCAGGCTCCCTGCTGAGCAGAGCCCCATGTGCTACTTGTCTTTTTTTTTTTTTTTTTTAAGATTTTATTTATTTATTTGACAGAATGTGCTACTTGTCTTATGTAGCCTACTGGTTTTATATAATCAAGTTTAAGTACTTTACATTGAATATTTTTGGTCTATATATAAAGACTCGAATATATTGATGAGTCAAATTTTAAAAAGATATAATTTATTATAATCACCATATTCTATGAATGAGATATTTATTTTATTATTTAATTCATGTCCCATAAGATACTCCCCAAAGGTTTTTCTACCTTTTTCTTGGGGGAGGAGAGGGGTTGATAAGGTTGTTCAGTTGATATAACAATAGATTTATGGCAGCTATAATCCACCTAAATAATGTCATAATCTCTCCTTACCAAAAGGCATCTGAAGTTTTCCATGTCATATCTTCAATAAAGGGTCCTATAGTTTGGAGTTTTGGAGAATAATGATGGTGAATTTAAAAATATTATAAATTAGGGGCGCCTGAGTGGCTCAGTGGGTTAAAACCTCTGCCTTCAGCTCAGGTCATGATCCCAGGGTTCTGGGATCCAGCCCCGCATCGGGCTCTCTGCTCAGCAGGGAACTTGCTTCCTCCTCTCCCTCTCTCTGCCTTCCTCTCTGCCTACTTGTGATCTGTATTTGTCAAATAAATAAGTAAAATCTTTAAAAAATATTTTAAATTAAGACAATGTATTTTTCTCAAGCTGGAAGCTCAATCTGTTCTTTTAGCTTTAGGTATCTTTCATAACTTATCACTATGAGGTAAGATTGAAAACCACAGTGGATAAACTGAAAGGCATCATTGAATAAAAAACAGGAAGTAAGTCAATGATTACTTTCCCTGTTGTATAAACATGTGAAGAAACATATTGAGCACACATCAGTTCCATCAACAATATCATTGAGTAATCTCTACCTGTATGTTTACCCGAAATATTTTATATATTTAATTTATCATACTTTGATTTAATTTGAAATACAATGACTGACTCTCCCCCCAAAGAATAAAAGAGTCTGTGATAATCTTAATATCAACATGTCAAGTCCTGTTTATTGATAACCTTGAAAATTAGCTTATGTTCTAATAGCACAAATGCATTATTTGTAAGATGAGTTTGTAATTAATTTCCCAAACAAGGAAAATTTTAGAATGAAAGAGGCACTATTAATTATAATAAAATAAGAGAGGGAGTAACCCAGGACAATCCTGGACAGAATGACTTCAATTTTTTTTAAGATTTTATTTATTTATTTGACAGACCGAGATCACAAGGAGGCAGAGAGGCAGCCAGAGAGAAAGAGAGAGGAGGAAGCAGGCTCCCCACTGAGCAGAGAGCCCTTTGCGGGGCTTGATCCCAGGACCCTGAGACCATGACCTGAGCTGAAGGCAGAGGCTTAACCCACTGAGCCACCCAGGCGCCCCAATGACTTCGATTATTAAACACTGTTGACAGTTTACCAATATATTCATTTCTAAATTCAACAGTCCCAATTTGCCTTCTTTTTGCATTCATGATCCCTACGGTAGAGTCTAATTTAGACAAAAAAAGAATGAAGTTGAGCAGCAAGGAGTCTGTACCCAGACTGCATTGGTTTAAATCTTCCACTTATTATTTGTGATGTCTTGGGAAATTTACCTAAACTCTCAATGACTTATTTCCTTTATCTTTAAGTGGGACTGAAGACTTCAGTAAATATTTCATGTATTTGTGAGGATTGATTAGGATGTAAAATATTTAAAACTATGCCTAGCACATAGTAAATGATTAATAAATATAAATTACTATTATTGGCCAAAATATACTGCAGTCAGTTCTGTATATAAAAATCAGAGGGGAGGAAGCCCAAATTGTATTTTCTTATAACGTTATCTTACTTTTTCATAAACAGAAGAATTAATGGTAAATTAAGTATATATAATGAAGAATGAAGTTTTGGTGACTAGATATGAGGAAGAATCTCAATTTTGCTTCAGCTTACATCCCTGCAGATTTGTGTGTGCACATTTTAAGAGAAGTTTGTTTATTTCCAAAGACTTTTTTATTGCTTTTTAAAAAAATGCACATATAATGTATTATTTGCCCCAGGGGTATAGGTCTGTGAATCATCAGGCTTACACACTTCACAGCACTCACCATAGCACATACCCTCCCCAATGTCCATAAGCCAGCCACCCTATCATTACCCTCCATCCCCCGGCAACCCTCAGTTGGTTTTGTGAGATGAAGAGTCTTATGGTTTGTCTCCCTGTCTATCCCATCTTGTTTCATTTTTTCTTCCTCCTTACCCCCCATGACCCCTGCCCAGCCTCTCAAATTCCTCATATCAGAGAGGTCATATGATAGTTGTCTTTCTCTGATTGACTTATTTCGCTCAGCATAATACCCTCTAGTTCTAACCATGTCTTTGTAAATGGCAAGATTTCATTTTCTGAGGGATATTCTCTGCTATAATTTGTTCCATTATACCTTCTGCCCCCCTCTCTCTTTCTTCTTCTTCTGAGATCCCAATTATTCTAATATTGTTTCATCTTATGGTATCACTTATCTCTCAAATTCTCCCCTCATGGTCCAGTAGTTGTTTGTCTCTCTTTTGCTCAGCTTCTTTGTTCTCCATAATTTGGTCTTCTATATCACTTATTCTCTCTTCTGCCTCATTTATCCTGCAGTTTTTTTTGCACCTCATTAATAGCTTTTTTTATTTCAACTTGGTTAGATTTTAGTTCTTTTCTTTCTCCAGAAAGGGATTCTCTAATATCTTCCACGCTTTTTTTGAGCCCAGGTCGCACCTTACTAATCTACCTTCTGAACTTTAGTTCTCATGTATTACTAATGTCAATATTGATTAGGTCCCTAGCCATACTACCTCTTGTTTGTTCTTTCTTTCTTTCTTTCTTTCTTTCTTTCTTTCTTTCTTTCTTTCTTTTGGTGGTGAGTTTTTCTGCATTGTCATTTTATCCAGATAAGAATAGATGAATGGGAGAACAAAATAATGAAAAGGTAGCAATGACCCCAGAAAAATATACACTAACCAAATCAGAAGAGACCCAAAACCAGGGGGAGAAGAAAGTGAGGGGGAAATATATATATATATATATATATATATATATATGTATATGTATATATATATATTAGACTGGTGAATAGAACAGAGCCTCACACTTGATTTTGGGTGTATTTTGGTCTGTTAGAAGAAACTGTCCCCCAAAATTTGAAAGAAAGAAAAACATATATATTACAAAAATAAGGGTAAACATGATGGAGGGATGGAATATGACTGTAAAGATGAAAATTTTAAAATATTCTAAAAAGGGAATTGATAAGATAAGAAGTTGGTTGAAAAATGAAAAAAAAAAAAAGAGGAAAGAATGTGATCAGGCTGGAAAGCAGAACAAAGCCATTCACTAGATTTAGGGTATATTTTGATCTATTAGAAGAAATTGTATCCCAACATTTTAAAGAAAAAAAAAAAACCTATTGGTATACAAAAAATAAGGTTAAATACAATTATGGGAGAGAATATGACTATAACAATGAAAATTTTAAAAGATTTTTAAAAAGGTATTGATAAGATAAAATAGTTTAGAAATGTTAAAATAGGAAAGAGGAAAAATTAAAACTATAGAATAAGAAAAAAATAAAATTTAAAAAGTTTAACTTTGAAAGACTAAAGAATCATGGGGGAAAAACCATGACTTCTACGTGCTGCATTCCTCTAGCTCTGGAGTTCCACAGATCTCATTGATTGCCAAACTTGGCTGGATGTTCTTGCTGATCTCCTGGGAGAGGGGCCTGTTGCCGGGATTCTCAAACGTCTTTCCTGGAGGCGGAATTGCACCGCCTTTGCCAGGGGCCAGGCTGAGTAATCTGCATGGTTTTGGTCTTGGGAGCTTTTGTTCCCTGATTGCTTTCCATACAGCTTTGGAGGATGGGAATGAAAATGGCGGCCTCCCCATGGAGCACTGGGTGTGGTGCGTAAACAATGAATTCTGTTATGCTGAAAAGAAATTAATTAATTAGTTAATTAATTTAAAAAAAGAAAATGGCGGCCTCCCAATATCCGGCCCGGAGGAGCTGAGAGCTTGGGGCTGCACTCTTCAGTGCACCCTTGGAGAAAAACAGTCAGTCCTTCCCATCTCCCTGGTCTCCAGCTGCACTCCGTGCTCACCTGGCCTGTGACCGAGCATTTTATCACAGGCGCATGGCCCCTTTTGGAGTCTCCAAACCCAGCAGATTCCTGCAACACCCTCCTGCACCACTCCTCCTTGAAGAGGAAAGGGGGGGCGTCTCCACAGATCTGCCACTTGTGGGGTCTCTGCTCAAGGAGCAGTGGTCTGACTGTGCCTCGGGTAACTCTGAGCTGAGAACTGACTCCTCGGCTCTGTCTCTGGAACTGGCTTCCCCGTTCCAACACCAGGGAACTCTGCCACACTCAGACAACCCCGTGGGTCCTGAGACTACACTGTCCCCGTGAGTGTTATACCCCCCACTTAGCCTCTGGAGCGACGTCCCTCAGTGGAGCAGACTTCTAAATGTTCTGATTCTGTGCTCTGCTGCTCTACCCCTTGCTGAGAGCCGGCCGCATCCTCCACGGTCTATCTTCCCGTCACTTAGGATTCACTTCTCTGCACATCCTACCTTCCAGAAAGTGGTCGATTTTCTGTTCCTGGAATAGCTGCTCTTCTTCTCTTCAATCTTCCGAGTTTGTAGGTGTTCAGAACGTGATAACTACCTAGTTGAACTCCTGGGACCTGATGATATTTAGATCTCCTACACCTCCACCATCTTGCTCCTTCCTTCACACATAGTGTTTTATTCTACCCTCTTCCTTACTTCTCTGAAAGGAAATTGAGTGGTGACTGGAGCTTGGTTTCTGATTTGAAGGAATGGGAGACAAGAGATTTGAAAGAGCAGTGTTCATGCTGACATGGTGTCCCATGCCCAGTGAGTGAGGGTTTAAAGCCTGGACTTGGGAGCATTGGCGTTCAGGAAGGATGCTGTCCGAGTTTCCCGCACACAGAGTCATTCGACTGGTCTGCCTCAGTGGACGCACTTCTGCCTTTTGAAGGGCAGCTTGAAAGTGGCTTGAAACCCTAGGGCACTTGAGGAATGATCTGGAAGGGGCACCTGGGTAGACCAGTGTAGACAAACCCAGGGAATTCCAGAGCTAAGGATGAACACGTTGCTGAGGCTGGAGTTTGCTTCTCTGTGAGCAGCATTGCGCTGGGGAGGAAAGCAGCCTCTGGGTCTTAGGAGTCACCGTGTCAGCAGGTGTGAGCCTGGCAGGGGAGTCAGATCAGATAGCTGGGAGACTGTGAGCCATGGTGTTGGGTCTTCACTCCTGATGCACAGGCCAGCTTGCTTCAGGGACAGGACTCTGCTCCCCGGCCAGCCCTCCTACTGCAGATGGGATAAGAAACTTGCTTCCTGTTGGTTCTCCAGCCCTCGTCTCAGTGGGGCGCTTGGTGGGAAGCAGCCCACAGGCAGCATTCTGGATTCTTGTCCAGTGTGCCCCTTGCTTCCCAAGATGAGGCCCCGCAGGTGTCCCCTGCTTGGCGTCTGTGAATTCAGCCAGCAGAAGCTCTTCTTCCAGAGCCATCCCTGAGAAATCCTCTACTGTCCTGTGCTGTGTGCAAGAGGCCAGTTTTCGTGGAACTGAAATCTCAACTCCTGCCATTAGGTTCCAAGGCCACATGGCACACCGGTCTCCTTGAAGCTCTTGTTCCACATGGGGCCTGATGTGTGAGACTGAGACCGACCCTGGGCAGCCTGCTGCTGCTGCTGCAGGTTTCCTCCTGAGAACTGTGTGGCAAAGCTGGTTTGTGATGATGTCCCAGGAAAGAGGGAGATGTGCACCATTCTGCCCCAGCACAGGTGGATGGCGGACGTCAGTCACAGGTGGCTGGTGCAGGGAGGAGAGATGTCTGTTTCCCAAGACCTTGGTCAGAGGGAGATTTGGACCCTGGGATGCTTCTCTGCTCAGCTTTCTCAGGTGAGTACATCAGGCAAGGGGAGGATGTGTGTGTGCTCACCTGAGATCGAGCAAGGTGTCTGGTTTCAGGTTTCATGTGCAAGTGGATTCCTCTTATGGCTCATTTTTCCTGATGGACTTCAGGGTTCTGGAGGGGGACCATTGTCCAGGGCATCCTGGCTGTGCAAGAGCTCTGGTCACCTTTTCCCCCAGGGCTCTGGACTAGGAAATTGGAGGGAGTCAGGGGTGAAACCATTTGAGTAGGGCTCCATTTCCCCCTTGCCAAGATGGGCTGGTGACTGTGATAACTGCTCTGGAAATAGAAAGCAGGAGACAGGGTTGAGGTGCTGAAGGGGAGGTGGTGGTGGTGCTTGTTATTCACAGAGGGGCCAGGTGGGATTTGACTAGGGTGGTGATACTTGAGTCAAGTTCGAAAGAAGGTGAGTCATATCCCACCAAGAGACTTATAAACGGAAGGGAAAGCATATGCAAAGGCCCTGGGGCAGGAGCATACCAGGTATGTCCAGGAGCAGCAAGCCCTGTGGCCACAGGAGACAGTTTAGGACATGACCTCAAGGAGGTGACAGTAGGGTGACAGAAAACTATTGCAGGATTGTGACCCCATCCAACCCTGTTTCACTGGGCTATCCTGGCAACAGTGTTGATAACAGATGACAAGTGTTCAAGATGGGCAAGGGAGGTCAATGATGAAGCTTTTCCAGGAACTCAGGCAAAAGATGGGCTCCAATGGACCAGACAGGTGGCCTTGGAAGGAGGGCTTAGTGCTATTCTGGGTACCTATTGAAGATGGAGCTCACAAGGTTTGCCAGCAGCTTTGATATTGGGAATGGGAGAAAGGAGGAATTGAAGTAACTCCCAGCTCTTGTAGGTTGTTCCAAATGAGTCAAAGGAGGTTTCTGGGGGCAGGAGGTAGTTCATGGTCCACCTGCTGAGGAAGGTGCCTTTCACAGTGGATCTGCTGAGAACTCTGAACTTCTACCCTCTCAGCAACTTTCAAATACAAGTCTTCCCCAATTTTCTCTAAGTTCATGGTAAGACACTTGGCTTTTTGGAAAGATCTATGTTATTACCCAGCTCTAGTAGCAGAAAGAAACCTGAAGAGGATTTCTGTCTTATGAAAAAAGTCAAAAAGTTGGCATCACATTCAGCATCTGTTTTTGGGGAACCCTACAGAGGCGGCATGCACCCCAACCAGCTCCTTCCCAGGCACTGCTCTCCACGTCCAGCCACCAGTGCTTTGAATTGTGTCTGTGAGCGTCTGCTGTGCTCTATCTCCATTTATTTAGGGCATCCATTAGAATGTTGTGTCCTGAGGCCTAAGGAGCGCCAAAAAGAAGGAGCTTTTGGTGTCTGAGCATGCTCACTCACTTTTCTGTAGAAATGAATGGTCATTCCTTTTTCCATTTATGCCACTTCTGCTGTGAAAGGTTTCCTAGGAACACTGTACTTTCAAGTAGCAGGGGAGCCTGAACCCCATCCTGCAGGGTTAGCTTTCGTCTCCATGTTGCACAGAACATTCCATGACTTGCGGATTTTATCACTCAAACGTGGCACCTTTAACTACTTTCACCTGTTTCCTCCCACCATCCCCGAATCTGGCAACAACCCATCTGTTCTCATTATGTATGCATTCAGTACTTTTTTCCATGTGGAATGTCCCTGAGAACCTCTGGTATGTGTCTTTCTGTATTTGAGTCACTTAGCATAATGCTCTCAAGGTCGATGTTTCCACGTCCGGTTATTGTAAACAATGCAGCCATGAACATGGGAATGCATCTCTCTTTTGGAGGGAGTGTTTTTGTGTTCGCCAAAGAAATACTCAGTAGAGCAATAACCGGGTCATGTGGTAGTTGTATAATTTTTTTCCTGGAACCTCTGTAGCGTTTGTCACAGAGATTGCACCAATTTCCATTCCTAAAACAGTGCACAGGGTCCCCTTATCTACACACCCTTGACCACACCTAGTGTCTGTCTCTGGGACAATTGCCATTCCCACAGTTGTGAAGAGATAGCTGATTGTGGTTTTGACTTATGTTTCCCTGATGAAAATTAGTGATGTTCAACAACTTTTTCTGTGTCTGTGGGACACCTGTATGCCATCTTTGGAAAGTGTCTATTTACCTACTCTCCCCAGTTCTTATTCAGTTTTTGCTTGGATTTGAAGGAGTGTTTTGTGTATTTTGGATACTAGCCTCTTCTCACACATAGGATGTGCAGATATTTTTTCTCATTGGGGAGGTTTCCTTTTAAGGGTTTGATGGTTTCTTTTGTCATGCAGAAATTTCAGTTTGATCTTTCCACTTGTTTATTTTTGCTTTTGTTGCCTGTGCTTTTGGTGTCTGATGTAAAAGACTCTTCACCAAACCAAGATCCAGAAACTTACTACCTGTGTTTTCTTCTTGGAGGTTTATGGATTCGGTTCTTATGTTCAAGTCATTCATCCATTCATAATTTGTGTGTGTGGTGTAAGAAAGAGACCAGTCAGATTCTTCTGCATTTAGTGTCCAGCTTCCCCAGTACCTTTCACAGAAGAGACAGTGCTTCCCCATTGTGTATGTTCTGCTGTTGTGTCATAAGTTAACACCATACATGTGTGGGTTAGTTTCTGAATTTGTTCTTTCTTTCTTTCTTTCTTTCTTTCTTTCTTTCTTTCTTTCTTTCTTTCTTTCTTTATCTTTTTTCTTTCTCTTCTTTTCTTTCTTTCTTTCTTTCCTTCTTTCTTTCTTTCTTTCTTTCTTTCTTATCTTCTTTCTTTCTCTTCTTTCCTTCCTTCCGTCCTTCCTTCCTTCTCTCTGGTCTTACAGTTTATTTGTTGAGAAAATATTTTTCCTGCCAGAATATATGCACTGTGGACTTCATTGGCAATGTCTTCATACTCTTTGTTAGGACTTTTCTCTGACGACAGTGTTTTTTGTTTGTTTGTTTGTTTAAAGATTTATTTATTTATTTATTTATTTATTTATTTATTTGACAGACAGAGATCACAAGTAGGCAGAGAGGCAGGCAGAGAGAGAGAGGGGGAAGCAGGCTCCCCGCAGCTCAGAGAGCCCAATGTGGGGCTTTATCCCAGGACCCTAGGATCATGACCTGAGCTGAAGGCGGAGGCTTTAACCCACTGAGCCACCCAAGTGCCCCTGACGACTATGTTTTTGTAAATGAGTGGCTAGATCTATAGCTTTCAACAGGTTGAACATTGGGGCAGAACTACTTAAGTAGTATTCTATTCTTTGATCAGACACCAGATTGTGTCTGATTGTCTTCTTTTGTGATGTTCTCAGTTGTGATGATGGCTATCTATATGTCCTTTTTGTGGTAGGTTTATTAAAGTGAATCTAATTTTTCCTGAAAGTGTGGATTCTAAATAATCCCTTTTATAATACATATTTATCTAAAACAGCATTTTTTGATGGCTTTATTGAGGGATAACGGACATAACATAATCCCACATATTCATATTTAAAGTGCACAATTTGTTAAGTTTTGACACATGGGTGTATACATGTAGTTACTTGCAATCCATTGATCTTTCTTGGTAGAGTCTCTATTCAAATCTGCTAATTTTCTGCTGGGTGTAAGACAGCATGTTTAAAAAATGCATTTATTGGAAGCGAACATTGGAACAGGACATCAATATTATTAATTCCCATTCAGAGTTAATAATTCTATCAGAGCTAAGTTGATATATACCTTTAATATACGAATGAATAAACTTTGCCAAAAGTGCTATGATTATCAGTTTCCGAGCTTTCTGTTGTGTCCCGTTGACCTGTGAGTCTGCTTTTATGCCAGTCCCATACTGTTTTGGTGGCAACAGCTTTGTAATCTGGCTTGAAATTGGAGTGTGGTGACTCCAGGTCACTTGGTAGCTTGTTTGCTTGTTTGCCTGTTTGCTCGTCTTTTTGTTTGTTTGTTTTCTTTCTATCAGTGAGATTATTTATTTATTTTTTACTAAGTTTACATTTTATTCTAAATGTTTTTCTTTCACTTTTTTATAATGATCATATAATGTGTTATTTGTTTCAGGGGTACTGGCTTGAGATCCTTCCATTTTACAAGGCACACAGTGCTCACCACAGCACATCCCCTCCCCATGCCCATCACCAGTCACCCCATTCCCCCACCCTCCTCTCCTTCAGAAACCCTCAGTTTGTTTCCTGAGATTGTCTCTTTTACTTTGACTCCCTCTCCAGTTTCATCTTGCTTCCTTTTTTCCTCTCTTCCCCTATGATCCTCTGTCTTGTTTCTTAAATTCCAATTATCAGTGAGATCATATGATAAGTGTCCTTCTCTGATTGGCTTATTTCACTTAGCATAATACCCTCTCGTTCCATCCATGTCATTGCAAATGGCAAGATTTCATTTTTGAGGGTTGCATAATATTCAATGGTATATTTATCCATACAGATCCACTCTTCTGTTGATGGATGTCTGGGCTCTTTGCATACTCTGGCTCTTGTGGGCATGGCTGTTATAGACATTGGGGTGCAGGTGACCCTTCAGATCCCTCAATGTGTATCTTTGGGGTAAATACCCAGTAGTGCAGTTGCAGGGTTTGCAGGGCAGCTCTATTTTCAACTTCTTGAGGAACCTCCACACTGTTTTCCAGTGGCTTCACAGCTTGCTTCCCACCAGCTTCCCACCAGCAGTGTAAAAGGGTTCCACTTTCTCCCTATCCTTGCCAACGCCTGTATTTCCTGACTTGTTCATTTTAGCCATTCTGACTGATATGAGTTGGTCTCATTATGGTTTTGATTTGTATTTCCCTAATGTCAAGGGATGTTGAGCACGTTTTTATGGGTTGAGGGTAAGGGTTAGGGCCTAGGGCCATGACAGCTCCTGGCACTGAGGTGAGCTCCCAGGAAGGCTGAGTTGAGGGTGGGGGTCAGGCTGAGTGTCAACCTGCAAGTTTGTATCCGGGAGCCTCTAAAAGTGTGGGTGGTTTCAGGGTGGCATGAAGTTTTCTCCCACTCTGAGGGTTTTGCACAGCTGCAAATGACAGGATTTCCTTCTGGGCAGCAGGTGGAGTCCTGTGGTGTACCTCAGGGGTCCCCAGTCTGGTGGGATTATGGGCCAGGCCTCTGGGGATAGAAGCCTGAAAACCCAACCTAGGGTTAAGGTTAGTGCCTATGGGCATGGCAGGCCCAATCTCCCAACACAAAGGCGGGCTCCCCAGGGGGCTGAGTAGAGGACAGGGGTGGCCAGTGTTCTGAGGTGATTCTGGCCATGGGTGCATCTAGTGTTTTGAGTGCTTTCTCACAGGGTTGGGGCCGCGACCACCCGGGACCACAGGCCAGGCCCAGGCAGCTCCCCTGAATGCCCCCGCCATCAGAAGTGAGCTTGCCAGGCATTTCTGTCCAATTCTCAAGAGCTTTCTGCCCAAATTGATATCGATTTGGGCAGAAAGCTCTTGAGAATTGGCCAGCATTGGGCAGTGATTTGGGCCTCGCCTACATCCGGTATTTGGAGTGCTTTCTTGCCAGGTGCGTTTTGCGAACGATCATCCGATCATCCGGGACCACAGACCGGGCTCACCTGGCTCCCCTGAGGGCTCCCGCTGAGGCGAGCTCCCTAGGGGCAGAGTTGAGGGAGGGGGTCAGGCTGGGCATCAGGCTCTGGGTTTGTGGTGCAGTTGGGTGGGGGGTGGAGCAGGGCCCAATGTGGGGGTGGCCTCAGGGGGGCAGGCAGGTTTCTCCCGCCCTGAGGGTTTTGCACAGCTCCAAAGGGCATGGTTTTCCTGGGTGGCAGGCAGAGTTCCGGGGTGTGGCTCAGGGGTCTCCAGCTTGGAGCGCTTTGGGGCCAGGCCTCTGGGGATGGAAGCCTGAAAACCCAACCTAGGGTTAGGGCCTGGGGGCATGAAAGACCCGATCTGCCAGCACTGGGGTGGGCTCTCCAGGGGGCTGAGTAGAAGCCACAGATGTCCATTGGTCTGAGATGATTCGGGCTTGGCATGAGCCTGGCTTTTAGAGCGCTTTCTCGAGGGGTTGGGACAGCAACCACTCCGGACCATGTGGCAGGCCCAGGCGGCTCCCCTGAAGGCCCCTGCCGCTGGACCGAGTTCGCCCAGTGTTTCCATCCAATTTTCATGAGCTTGATTTGTTATTTAAGAAATTAAAAAAACAAAAGGAAAAAAAAGAGAGAGAAAGAGACAAAGCAAGAAACAGACTCTTAGAGAGTCTTTATAGAGAAGTCTCTATAGAGAGTCTTTATAGAGACTCTTATAGAGAACTGATGGTTATCAGAGAGGTAGTGGGTGGGGGATGGGTGAAATAAGTGATGGGGATTAAGGAGTGCACCTGCTGTGATGAGCGCCAGGTGCTGTTTGGAAGTGTTGAGTCACTATATGGTACAGGGGCAACTAATGAAACGCTGTGTTAACTACACTGGAATTTTTTAAAAAAGATTAAAAAATTCAAAATGCAAAATAAAGTCAAAAGGATGCAGAAAAACAGGGAAAAGGGAATAAAGAATAGATGAGAAAATGGAAAAAGACAGCAGTAGGGTGGATTAAAACTCAAACATAACAATAATCATATTTAAAATAGTCTAGAAAATAGGGGCACCTGGGTGGTTCAGTTATGAAGCATTTGCCCTCAGCTCGGGTCACGATCCCAGGGTCCTGGAATCGAGCCTTGCATCGGGCTCCCTGTTCAGAGGGAAGCCTGCTTCTCCCTCTCCCACTCCCCTTGCTTGTGTTCCCTCTCTCATGGTCTCTCTCTGTGTCGGATAAATACATAAAATCTTTTTTAAAAATAGCATATAAAGGGACGCCTGGGTGGCTCAGTTGGTTGAGCGGCTGCCTTCGGCTCAGGTCATGATCCCGGCGTCCTGGGATCGAGTCCCACATTGGGCTCCTTGCTCAGCGGGGAGCCTGCTTCTCCCTCTGCCTCTGCCTGCCATTCTATCTGCCTGTGCTCACTCTTGCTCTCTCTCTCTGACAAATAGATAAAAAAAAAATCTTTAAAAAAAAATAGCATATAAAGTAGGTGAAGGGTATAGGGGATTCTTCTGTACTACTCTGTGCTTCCTTTGCAACTTTTTATAAATCTTGAAGTATTTGAAAATAAGATATTTTTAAAAGTTTAAAAAAGTTAATTTAAATACTCAGTTAAAAGGTAGAGGTTGTCAGTTTGACTAAAAAGCAACTGAATGAAACAAAAATACAGTATACTCATTGTCTTTTTGCTTTGAATATTGCTCCAGACAAAGCAGAAGCCAGAATGATAATTCACACAATTGGATTTTTCTTCCTTTTTTTTTTTTTTTTAAGATTTTATTTATTTATTTGACAGAGAGAGATCACAAGTAGGCAGAGAGACAGGCAGAGAGAGAGAGAGGAGGAAGCAGGCTCCCCGCGGAGCAGAGAGCCCGATGCAGGGCTCGATCCCAGGTGCCCCCAACTATTGGATTTTTCTGCTTCAATTGTTAAGAATGCTTTCAGGGGCACCTGGGTGGCTCAGTGGATTAAAGCCTCATGATCTCAGGGTCCCGCAATGGGCTCTCTGCTCAGCGGGGAGCCTGCTTCTTTCTCTCTCTGTGCCTGCCTCTCTGCCTATTTGTGATCTCTCTCTGTCAAATAAATAAATAAAATCTTTTTTAAAAAAAGAAAAAAAAGAAATCATTATCATACAAAGATCTCAGTCTAGGGGCACCTGGGTGGCTCAGTCAATAAGGGTCTGCCTTTAGCTCAGGTCATGATCCCAGAGTCCTGAGATCGAGTTCCCTGCTCCTCAGGAGGCCTGTTTCTCCCTCTCCCACTCCCCCTGCTTGTGTTCCCTCTCTTGCTGTGTCTCTCTCTGTCAAATAAATAAATAAAACCTAAACAACAACAACAACAACAACAACAAAAGGGATCTGGGTCTAGTAATCAATTGAAAAAATTTTTAATTCTAGTATAGTTAACGCACAGTGTTATATTAGTTTCAGGTGTACAGTGGAGTGACTTAACAACTCTATATAAGGTGCTCATTATGACAAATGTACTCTTAATCCCTCTCACCTGTTTCACCCATTCCCCCCACCCTCCATCTCCCCTCTGGTATCCACCAGTTTGTTCTGTACAGTTAAGAGTCTTTTTGGTTTTTCTCTTTTTTTCTTTGTTTTTTTTCTTAAGTTCCACACAGGTGTGACATAGGTATTTATCTTTCTCTGACTTACTTATCATTCTAGGAATAAAATTTAACATATATAGTAACAACACGGATAAAATTTTGAAACAATTGAGCGATGTATCATATTCTGCTAATTATAAATGTACTCTAACATCTCTGAAATCAAGATACATCTTCTAATTTAATTGGTCTTGTTTTCTTTTTTAGTGGTAAATAAAATAATAGTGCAATATTATTTTCTTAAGTTTGATGAAATATAGTAAAAGAAGACTTTAATAAGTGCCCAAACATCCCATGTTCGACTCTAAGAAAATTCACTCTTGTAAAATGACAGTTCTTCCCCCAAATCATTTACCAATTTCATGTAGTTGCCATCAAAATAATCTCAACTTGTCCTCTTTTCAGTGGAACAAAATGATTCCAACGTCTTTCTAGAAGAGAAATGCCATGATAATACTATTTGGGGAAAGTGTATTCTGGTATATGTTTTGAATTACAATTTGGCAATGTTCACCTGAATTTACAACCAATTGTTACTACTTGGAATTTATCTTTGAGGAACACCTCAAGACATTTTTAGAAAAATGTATATTGTAGCATTGTTTAAAATAGAAAAAATTATGGGGCAGCTGGGTGGCTCTGTAGGTTGACTGATTGAGCTCCACATTGGGCTCCTTGCTCAGTGGGGAGTCTGCTTCTCCCCCTGACCACACCCCCCTCATGCTCTCTCTCTCTCTGTGTGTGTCTCTCAAATAAATAAGCAAAATCTTTTAAAAATTTGAAAAAAATATTAAAATAGAAAAAATTAGATATATAATATATAAAATATATAAAATTCCATCAAACAAAGGACTGGTTAAAAAAGTGGTAGCAGGGGTGTTTGCAAAGTTCTATTTTTTTTTTAACCTAGGTAGTAGTTACACTGCATAAGAATTATTTTTTAAAGTTTTATTTATTTAAGCAACCTCTACACCCAATGTGGGGCTCAAACTCACAACCCTGAGATCAAGAGTCACATGCTCCCCCAACTGAGCCAACCAGGTGCTCCTCACTGATTAGTTATTTATTAAGTTATAGTTTTGTCCTATGTACTTTCTGTATGTATAATATATTTTACATTGAGGGCACCTGGCTCAGCGGGTTGGGCCTCTGCCTTCAGCTCGGGTTGTGATCTCGGGGTCCTGGGATCAAGTCCCGTGTCGGGCTCTCTGCACAGCAGGGAGCCTGCTTCTTCCTCTCTCTCTGCCTGTCTCTCTGCCTACTTGTGATTTTTCTTTCTGTGTGTCAAATAAATAAGTAAAATCTTTAAAATATATATATGTATACATTTCACAATGAAAGTAACTAAAATTAATAACAATGAAAGTAACTAAAATTTCATAGTATTAGGAATACTATGAAATACTATATAATCAATAAAAGAATTGGGTAAATCTATGAATAAGGTTGTGACTAGATGTACTTACATATCACTCAGATTCAGCCTTGTGCTTTCATGTATTTGTAGTACATACATTTTCACCACTGAATAATATTTCACTATGTGAATATACTATAATATATTTATTGTTGTGACAACATAATTTGGTTGTTTCCTGTTTGGGGCAATTACAAATAATAATCTATAAGCAGTCACAGGGATCTCTCCAATTATATATTATATATACATATATATATACATACATACATATATACATATATATATTATATGTACATCATCTGATGCACATGTACACATTTTGCTCTTGAAACTAGTTTCTAGTTTCTAGAAACTAGAAAGAATTACTAACTGGCAGAGTATGCAAATGACCAACTATACAAGGTAGTGCCAAATTTGTTTTCCAAAGGGAGTAAGCCCATTGATTTCATAGCAGCAATGTACAGAAGATTATGTTGCTCACAACCTCTCCAACATCTGATATTTCAATTAAATGGTGTAAGATGGTATCTACTTGTGGTTTTGATGTGCATTTTGCTCACTGTTGATGGATTGAACAACTATTCATAATTTTATTGGACATATGTGTTTCCTTTTCTGAGCAATATACCTTTCTAACTATTGTTCCTTTGTCTACTGGGTGGTTTGTCCTTTTAAAAAATTGTGTAAGTTCTTTATATATTCTTTTTTTTTCAAGATTTTATTTATTTGACAGACAGAGATCACAAGTAGGCAGAGAGGCAGGCAGAGAGAGAGGAAGGGAAGCAGGTTTCCTTCTGAGCAGAGAGCCCAACTCGGGGCTCGATCCCAGGACCCTGGGATCACGACCTGAGCTGAAGGCAAAGGCTTTAACCCACTGAGCCACCCAGGTGCCCCCATAATTGTAGTTTTTGTTCTCAATCTCAGCCTTGACCACTCCGCCACCAGCATTAAGCAGAGCACATATTGCATTCATGATTATTTTATTCTGTCTCTTTTGCTATTGAGGATTCATTTCTTTCCTTTGCTAATTCCCAAGGATGATTTTTCCTGCATTTAAGACACATTCGGCAAAGTTTGTTTCCAAATCCACCTTGGCACTCATCTTCTCAGCACTTGTCCTAGTTCTGCCCTGAAAGGTTCTCCTAAAATAACAAGAAGATAGGATCATTAGAATGGGACAAGAATAGGGGAAGTGGGAAAACTGACAGCTTGAGGCCACTTTTCTGAAGTTGGTCACTTCCTTTATGCCCAGAGTTTGAAGCCAGGCTCATGCATGAAATAAGTGTGGAGGATGGGAGGAGGAGCTAAGTCTGCTGGAAGCCCACTACCACCAGAGATATGATCAAGAGGCTATTTTTGTGTTGTGATTTTAGGAACCATTTGCGCCAAGATGTCTGAGAGGCAGCATCTCCCAGATCACCTGCAGAAAACAAGAAATTATAGATACCTGAAAACTGGAGCTGGAATGCAAATGGAAAGTTTTCACTGTCAGAGGTGTCTCTGGGGTGTGCTGATGTTTATTGTTTTTCTTGGTGCTCCTTCTCCCCGCAATGAGATCTGGGATTATTTTATAGCCCAATTTAAAGAAGGAACAAATTGGATTGAGTTGGTAATTTGTCATTGTTGCTATGGAACAGACCCTTTAGCTTTCCCTGGTCCAAGCAGTACTCATCTCTTGAAAAAATATATCTAAATTAAATATAAGTATATATATATATATATACATATATATATATATATAATTCGTTTGATACTAACAGACAAATAATTGACTATTTGGATCAACCAAACTGGCAGGTAGAGGTGGGCTTTTGACACTTCCTAAACTTCACCTGTCAACAAGGAGCCTCAGATGAGGTCAAGTTGAGTGACAGTGGGCAGACACACCACAGGACAGAAGGGCAAGGGAGCGAAGCACATCTCCAAGCTGCCAATCTTTGATTCACCTGTGGCAACTGAGGAAAGATAAGGAGCAACTAGACCACTTCACACATCATTACACAATCCTCTATCAAGGGATACCTCACTGTGAACCAAGCTCTCACACTATCTCACACTCCCCCCAACTTCCTTCTTCAAAAGCTGGATGCAGGGAACAAAAGATGCAACCCAAGAGAGAAGCAAACACAAGGCCCTGGACAAGTGTGAAGGGAGACCCCAGAGTGACAGCTGCGGGGCAGGCCTGGAGGATCACCAGCCAGAATGGGAGCAAGATGGCAGCAGCTGTCAGTGGGTGGCAGGTGAGACCATACAACCGGCAGACAACTTAAGAGTTAGTCAGTTGAAGAGGTAGAGAGTCTGGGAGTGGAGGAGTAATAGGGACTTAGGAAAATATGAAAATGCAAAGATAAGACAATAGCTCTAAGTTTGAAATGAAAAAGCACAGAAAAGAAAACATAACCATAAGCCATGATATGTCATAGCTGTAAACAAAATACAGTCACAATAATATCAACTCTGAATATTGTTCTGATTGGAAACGATGATATCATCATACTGGCAGGATGTGGGGAGGGGTAGTGGAAGTGTGGTAGTGCAGTGTGAAAGGGCAGTGAAGTGTGGGGGAGTGAGATCATCAGCTCTAGAGATAATACCCAAATGGGGGCAGGGAAGGTATGTGAGCATGAGCATGTTGTTTAGAAATGTATTTAAAATTGCTGAAAGAAAAAGCCGAAGAGGCAAGAGGTTGCCTAGAGAGCAGAAGGAGGCAGAGTAAAGGGTCACTGATTTTCTCACCATGTCTTATGAAACTATGGCTTTCAAAACTGCATATAGGAGACTTTCATTCCCAGACAGAACAGAGTAACAGGGACCAGGTTACTTTCCTGTCTAAAGCAACAAAAACATTTTAAAAGAAATAATGACTGGAAATTTTCCAAATTCGATGTAACTTCTAAAAAATTAAGATCAAGATCCAAGATATTCTACAAGCTCCAAGTACTAGAAATACACAGAAAACTACACCAAAATTGCATCATAATTTAGTTGATCAAAGCCAATGCTAAAGAAAAAATCTTCAAAGCAACGAGAGGAAAAAGATACATTACACACAGAAGAACGAAGGATGACATTAGAATTTTTTGTCAGAAACAAAGCAAGAAGATAATGGATCAAAATCTTTAAACCAAGCAAAGAAGGAAAGAAAACTATGAATCTAGAGTTCTATACCCAGGGAGAATATCTTTCAGTTAACAACAAAAAGACCATCCAATTTTTTAAGTGGACAAAGGACTTGAATAGATATTTCTCCAAACAAGAGGTACAAAGGCCAATAAGCATAGGAAATGGTGTTCAATATTATTAGTCATTAGGGAAATGCAAACCACACCACAATGAGATACCACCCCACACCTATTAGGATGGTGATGATGATGATGATGTCAACGATGGTGATGGTGGTGGTGGTGATAAAAGGAAAATAACATGTGTCAGTGAGGATTTGGAGAAAATGGGATCAGTATACACTGCTGGTGGGAATGTAAAATGAGGCAGCCATTGTGGAAAGTAGTTTGGAGAGTCTTCAAAAAGTTAAACATAGAATTACCATATGACCCAGAAAATCCTACTCTTAAGTACATACCAAACAATTAAAAACAGGTACTCAAATCCTCTAGACTCAAATAGGTCATGAATGTTCATAGCAGAGCTATTCACAATAGCCAACAGGTGGAAATAACTCAAATACCTATCGGCAGATGAATGGATAAACAAAATGTGCTAACAATCCATTCAATAGAATATTTTTCAGTCATAAAAAGGAATGAGTCAGGGCACCTGGGTGGCTCAGTGGGTTAAAGCATCTGCCTTCAGCTCAGGTCATGATCCCAGGGTCCTGGGATCAAGCCCCGCATCAGGCTCTCTGTTCAGCGGGGAGCCTGCTTCCTCCTCTCTGCCTGCTTCTCTGCCTGCTTATGATCTCTGTCTGTCAAATAAAATCTTTAAAAAAAAAAATGAATGAGTCATTGATACATGCTTCAACATGGATGAACCTTGAAAGCATTATGCTAAGTGAAAGAAGCCAGACGCAACAGTGGACTATGTCCACTATGGACTGTATGTTTATGTTCCCCCTAGAATTCATGTGTTGAAACCCTAACGCCTATTGGAATGGATTAACAGGTGGGGCTTTAAGGAGTAACTAGAGGTGATTGGAGTGGAGCCCTCGTGATTAGATTAGTGTCTTTATAAGAAGAGACACAAGAGAGCTTGCTTCCTCTCTGCTTTTTCCACCATGGCCGCTGTCTGCAAACCAGAAAGAGTTTTCCTCAACAGATACCACATCTGCCAGTACCTTGATCTTAGACTTCTTAGCCACCAGAATTGTGATAAATAAACGTTTCTTGTGTAAACCTCCCAATCTATGGTATTTTTGTCATAGCAGCCTGAACTAAGATCGTCACATACTAGAAAATTTCATTTATGAGAAATAGTCAGAATGGACGAAATCACTGAAACAGAAAGAAGACGGTTGATTGCCAAAGATTTGGGGAACAGGGAAATGGTAAGTAGCTGCTAAGTGGGGTTTTAGCTGAGTGTGACGAAAATGTTTTGAAGCTTGATGGAGGTGGTTGTACAATATTGTGAATGTACTAAATGCTGCTGATTTGTTCACTTTAAAAATGGGTGAATTTTTGTTATATGAGTTTCATCTCGATTTTAAAGATTAATCAGAAAAGAAGGCAAACTAAAAACTTTCTCAGATGTATAAAAGCTGAAAGAATTTATTAAGAATTCAATGTATGAAATGGTGAAGAAAGTCTTCAGTCAGGAAGAAAATGATGCTCGTTGGGAAATGAATATATACAAAGCAAGGAAGACCACCGGAAACAGTAACTACAAGGGTAAATAGATAAGATATTTTAGAGATTTAACACTCTCAAAGAAGAATTAAACTGGAATGCTAACATCAACTGATTTCAATTAATTAACTTATTATACAGTTATAGTAACCAAGATAGTGTAGAAACAGTATAAAGACAAATAAATAGATTCATGGAATAAAGAGTCTGGAAATAGACCCACATATATATGGATAACAAGTATAATTTTTTTCAACAAATAGGATTCAAACAATTGGATACCCACATATGAAAGAAATGAATTCATATTTGACACCATTTACAAAAATGTATTTAATATGTGTCCTAAAAGTGAAGTGGGATAAATCTGAGGGGGAGACGATCCATGAGAGACTGTGGACTCTGAGAAACAAACTGAGGGTTTTGGAGGGTTGGGAGGTAGGCAGATGGGTGAGCCTGGTGGTGGGTATTAAGGAGGGCATGTATTGCATGGAGCACTGGGTGTGGTGCATAAACAATGAATCTTGGAATGCTGAAAAAATAAAAATAAATAATAAAAAATAAAAATGACACCAAAAAAATAAAAAGAAATAAAATGTGTCCTAGACCTAAGTGTAAAACCTAAGACTACGTGGAAGTAAGTGAATACTGCCCAAATGACAATAGTGAGAGGCTATTTTTGCAGACCTCACTGTACCAAGGGAATCAGGCACCATCACTTGTGATGGCAGAGACTCCAAAGCAGGCAAAGGAATGCAAAAGCTTTAAAGCGAGACAGAGAGAGAGGAGGCTCAGGGATTCTCTGATTTGAGGTTGTTGTTCCAGGGAAACCGGAAATGAGCTTCCTAGAAGTGGGACATCTTCTGTGACTGGTTTGGGAGCCTGTTTAGCTTTCTTTGTTTCGTTCTGAGTTGGAAGCTGAGGCAACATCAGAGAAACTGGAAGTTATTAACTAAGTCCCAGGGCTCTTGGGTGGTGCAGTCAGTTAAGGCAGCGGTTTCAGCTCAGGTCAGGACAGGGCCCTGATATGGAGCCCTTGGTCAGCTCTGTGCTCAGTGCGGAGTGTGCTTGGGTTTCTCCCTCCCTCTCCCGCTCCCTCAGCCCCACCCTCGCCCTTGTGCGCGCGTTCTCTGTCTCAAACAAATAAATAAATCTTAAAATTAAAAAGAAAAAAACCAAGTCCTGACCACTTTTGCTGCAAGGGTTGTGGTTTGACTTCCAGAGGTAGTTACTGCAGCATTTTGGGTCAAGAGTTCTGTGTTTAGGGATGCCTGGGTGGTTCAGTCAGTTAAGTGACCAACTCTTGATTTTGGCTCAGGTCACCATCTCAGGGTCATGAGATCCAGCCCTGTATGGGATTCTGTGCTGGGGGTAGAGCCTGCTTAAGATTCTCTCTCACTCTTTCCCTCCCCATCCCTTCACATACCCTCTCTTTCCCTAAAAAAAAAAAAAAAAAAAAAAAAAAGAGTTCTGTGCTTATGTATGGTTTGGCCCATGTCAACCTCAAAACTTCTAGAGGCAAACATAGGAGAAAATATTCTTACCTTGGGTTTGGCAAACATTTTTTTAGAGATGTTACTAAATGTATACTACATAAAAGCAAAAAATTAATGTATATGGGATTTGAAGAACATCTTTTTGAAAGACACCTGTGAAGAGAATGAAAATACAAGTCCCTGACCAGAAGAAAATATTTGCAAGTGATATATCAGATAAATAATTTGTATCTAGATTAGATATAGAACTCTTAGAAGGGGAGAATAAGAAAATAGAGAACCCAACTTAAAAATGGATAAAAGATCTGAATAGATATTTCACCAAAGAAGATATATGGAGAGCAAATATTATATATGGAGATATATGGATATATGGAGAGTACATGAAATATTGTTCAATATCATCAGTCATTAGGGAAATGCCAATTAAAATGACAATGAGGGGCGCCTGGGTGGCTCAGTGGGTTAAAGCCTCTGCCTTCAGCTTCCATCATGATCCCAGGGTCCTGGGATTGAGCTCTCTGCTCCATGGGGGGCCTGCTTCCTCCTCTCTCTCTCTCTCTCTCTCTCTCTCTCTGCCTGCCTCTCTGCCTACTTGTGATCTCTGTCTGTCAAATAAATAAATACAATCTTTAAAAAATTAAAATTAAAAAGATAAAACAACAATGAGATGTGCCTCCTATTACTCAATTTTTTCCATAGAAACTGTATCTTTGATAGGATTGTGTGTTGGAGTCCCAAACTGTGCATACTCCAGATGGACACCTTGGTATGTCCCATGTTCAGTTGCTAGTAACTGCCATCCTACCCTGTCTTTTTCCTCGCAAATTATGAATCTGTACTTATCAGTCCCGCCAAGTCCCCTGTCAGTGGCAATCTAGTGCTTGGATGGAAAAGAACTGCCAGTGAAAATGACCTCAACAAAGTAAGAAAAAAATGTTCTCCCAATACAGGTGCATAAAAGCAGGAAGTATTCCATTTCATAAAGTTGCCCCCGTAGATTTCTTTTCTTTCTTCTTCTCCTTCTCCTTCTCCTTCTCCTTCTCCTTCTTCTTCTTCTTCTTTTTTCCTATTTCCAGGGGAATTCTCAAAGACACCTGGTCTTCAGAGACTTGCTCTGGCCCATGGTCATGTCCATCAGCCTGAAGAGATACTATAACTATGAATGGTTCTATACTTAAGGTCTTGTTGCCATGACAATAATACTGAAATTGATTTCTGTTTTCTGATAGGCACGACCACCTGTGCATTTTCATAATCAGGCCAGGAACCGATGGTCATATTTCACTCTTCTTTGATTTGCAAGTAGGTACCAAAACGTGTGATTGTTTATATACTCATTTCAACAAAAGGGTTGAAACGTTTTGTGATATTTTAAGGAACACTTCTGAAGGGCGGACGCTCAAGCTTCGCTGCTCATCTGGCCACAGGAACTCTCCACCCCACCCTACCTCCCCATCCCCGCCCCAGCAGACTGAAGAGGAACCTGTTTCTGTTCCTTGTAAGGCAGGCATAGCCTCGCCAACATTAGCCAAGGCCCCCACCTCCCTGTAGAAGTTTCGCTCTGAGATCTGCCATCAATGGGGGGCGGGGGTCACCGTGTCTGGCATCCCCCCCCTCCATCACTGGTCCTCAAGGATTCCCTTCTGGGTCCTACGACAGTCGTGTGCAAAAGGGGGAATGAAGGCCCTCACCGCAGCCTAGCCTCTGAGGACAGAACCCACGGGCGTTCTATTAGCCACTTACCGGGGAATACACGGCTTTGCGGACCTTTCTGGGAGTCCTCCCACCCTGTCCGATGCTGTTACTGTTTGAAGCCCCTGGAAGCCAGGGGCTTCCAGGCATCCTCGGAACACAGCCACTTTTAATAAAAAGGACACTGACCCTATTTATCCCCAGACCACCACCTCACTGGCTTCACCTTCAGGAGTCCCGAAAACTGATTTGGTTCTTTCCTCGAAAGTTCTTCGCGCTCTTGAACAGTTTAAGGAAAATTTTACCCAGCGCGGTTTGGATAGATCCAGGCTCTGCCGCAGCGCGCCTCTCCCTGCTCCCCTGCTCCCCACGGCGTTTCGCAGCCGTGATCCCCCACTGCTCCCCTGTCGTTGGAAGTTGCTAGGGACAGCAGACCAAACCTCCCGAGCTGGAAAGGAGCTCAGGGGAGTTCGGGGAACCCGCGCAGCCTTGGGGAGGGAAAGAAGCCGAGCTTTTGGAGGATGTGTGCAAACGAGCGCGGGGGACTCCTTACCGCCAATGTTTCTACTGAGCAGAGCTCCTCACTCCAGAAGGTCCCAAAGCCTCCCAAAGTCCACTACCAAGACCTTGGCTGTGCAGTGCCCAGGGCCTTATATCAGCTGAACTAAGGGATCCCTCACAGGACGGGGCACCGCGCAGGAAACAGGGGGACAGCCCACAAGTACCGTTTCTGTAGACCCGTTCCCCAAGTACAACACCTTGGTTACTTTTGCTTAATACAGGTGGGGTTGTTGTTGGTTTTTTGTTTTTTGGGTGTTTTTGTTGTTGTTGTTGTTTTGTTTTGTTTTATGGTTTTTTTTGGAGGGAGAGGGGTATCTTCTTTATTGCTTCTCTATGTTTTCTGATTAATTTTTTTTTTAAGCTTGCAGTTCTCACTTCCCCCCAACACACCCCACTCGGGGAGGGAGATCCGGGTGCAGCCCCACGTCCACTAGTCCTCCCTAGCCGGGCTCCAGCCATTTCCCGAGCGGCCCAGGCTCCTGCGGCGCGCTCCGCAGGTGTCTCCTCAAAAGGCCTAAGCCCCTGAATTCCTCCTCCCCTTGCGGCATCTGCGGCCCCGGCTCTGTTCCCGGGAAGTGAGCAGGAGAGAGTGTTGCGTCTAGCCGGTGGCAGAAAATTAAGCCTCCGCTTTCTCGCATCCCCCCACCCCACCCCAATTCGAGAAATTTGATTCTGCCTCCTTTGGCGGGTGCTTTATTTTGTAAAGGGGGTGATGACCGGACCCTGAGAACGGTCGCGGGTGTCGCCGCTTGGCGGAGCCCCGGCAGCCTCCGACGATGGTATTTTGGGGAAAAAAAAAATGAGAAATTGTCCTTTAGATTCGTCTGTCCCTGCAGACTTCATACCCAGGTCTTGGACACCATCTGTTTTCAGTTCATTCTTCCTAATTCTATTCCCGAATCTGTTCTGGGAGCTCTCAACCCGTCTGGCTCCGCGCGGGACTCCCCGGACCCCAGGGCTGGCACTGCCCTGTGCGGGACACCTAAGGAGGCGCGCAGCCGGCCGGGGGCTGGGGGGAGGAGTCGGATGCGCGGGCACTGATGCAAGCCCGCGCCCCCCAGGGGCATAAGTAGCACTTGGGGGGCCCTGGAGCATTCAGTCCCGTCCTGACTTCAACTGCTCCTCCCCCGGAGCGACCTCCTTCTGTCTTCCTCCACCCTCTTAAAATTCTGGTAAATATATGTTTGTTTTTCTCTCTCCACTTCAACTCCCGCATCCAACCTGAAGGACGGCTTGAGCCCTCCCAGCAAACACTCTCCCACCTTCTCCCCAAGAGCTGGAGGTCTCTTGGGCTGAAGCCACTGAGGCTACCTATGGTGCCTGGGGCAGGGGGTTCCTGGGCTGCCACAGCCTGGCCCCGGGGCGCTTGCTGTTTCAGGACTTCTCAAGACCACGTCAGGGATCAGACCCAACCACACACTTTAGGCACCGGGAGAGTCCAAAGCTTTGAGACAAGGGGCTGGAGGGAGGTCACTGTAGGACTACAGGTCTCTGGTGACTCTACCTCTCTGCCAAAGCGCATTCAAATTTGTGCCCAGGAAGGATGTGGTCCCGTCCAACAGGGTAATCTGTAAAGGCAGGCCAGGGAGAGGAGGATACTGGCCAGTTACCAGAAAATCAAAGAGGAGGGAATAGTCTGGAAGATACCACATGTGGCCATCTCTGGGATCCTGCTTTTGTAATTTTTTTAGAAGATTTTATTTATCTATTTGAGAGAGAGAGAGAGAGAGAGAGAGAGATTGACAGCAGGAGGAGGGGTAGAGGGAGAGGGAAAAGCAAACTCCCTGCTGGGCAGGGATTTCTCTCTCCTGCCCCCCAAAGCCATGTGGAGCTCCATCCCAGGACCCCGAAATCATGACCTGAACTAAAGACAGATGCTTAACAGACTGAGCCACCCAGGTGCCCCTAATTTTTAAATGTATTTTCAGATATCTAAGGTACATGGAAAGTACAAAAATAATGATACAGTTTTCTACATTCTAAGTTACAATCCTCATAAAATTCTGTATACGTTTATGATGCGTAGATGTCACTCGTACATGAGTTTTACACATTTCCATACACATGAGCCATATGTGAAAGGGTCCGTAGACAAAAGGACGAGACTGATACAAAGTGAAAGTTAAGCAGGGCTTTATTTCGCGCCAAGCATGGAGAATCAAACTGACCGGCCAGGGCCATCTCTTGTAAAGAGGCGACCCCTCCCAGCCTCACAGACTAACTTTTATAATAAGAGTAAAGGCCATGTGGTTGAGCCTGACCATACACAGGTGGCCAACTGAATTACAGTTCACTCTATAGTACCTATCACTCTGGTCAGAATTGGCGCCCAAAAGGCAGGGCCAACATTCTTGGGTGGTTAGAGAGGTGCTTTCCTGATTGGATGTCTCCACCTGGCTTGGCTCATCCTTGGCAGATAGGGAGGTAATATGTGCGCTTTCACTGATTGGACGTTTCCACCTGGCCGGACCCGTCCTTGTATCTGGGCTCCGTTATCTCTGCCCAGCCTGACATGTCCTGGTATCTGTGCTCCATTATTGGGGGCTATTTGGCCGTATTTCACCAGTTCTGTTTCTAAGCGCTTTCCTCTTGGGGAAAGGGGCAGGTTCAATCTAAGTTTACTGCATAAACAACAAAATGGCTTGCTCTGGCTAAGTAGGCCCTTACATATGTAAACAGTATCCTATTGTATGTAGTCTGCAAAACTTGCTTCCAACTCCTTAATGTTTTGTTTTAAAGATTTACCTAGATTTTTCTAAATTTTACCCATGTATCTAGATCATTCATTTCACTGCTATATGAACTGGGTCCTTCTTTCTCAACTTTCTGTCCATCCCCTTTGGTCCCCAAATTACCCAGGTCTCCACAACTTCTCCTAGAAAAGACCTCAGCTTCCGCGCGCTTTGGCGTCATAATTACCATAGGACCACATCTTCATTTCTGGTCCCAGTCCTACTCTCCCATGCCCCTTCCTGATCTTAAGGTTCTGGAAGGCCTGGAAAGAGGGAGTAGTGCTTTGGTGAAATGTTGCCTCTCTACTAAGTTTGCATCTTTATCTGTTTGCTTATTTAAGGTAGGCGGTAAGTGAGGGCAGAATGTGATTCATTCTGCATATTTACTCAAGAGTAAAAGTAAAACTCTTGATTTGCTCTGTCCAAGAGTAGGAAACGAGAGCCATTATTGGTCACACACACACACACACACACAAGGTTAATGCACTCTTTACATCTTTTTTTTCCTTCAACACACTAAGTAGGGAGGAAGCTAAAGATTAGGGACAAACCACCTTAAAAGGGATTAAAGGGACATATCACGGGGTGCCTGGGTGGCTCAGCCAGTTAAGCCTCTGCCTTCTGCTGCTCAGGTCATAATCCCGGGCTTCTGGGATGGAGCTCCCTGCACAGCAGGGACTGTGCTTCTCCTTCTCCTTCTTCTGCTCCCCCTGCTTATGCTCTCTCGTGTGCTCTCCCTCAAATAAATAAATAAAATCTCGATAAATAAATAAATGGACATATCACCTTGGAAGGTTCAGACAGTCTCTCATGGAAAGAGAAACACTGTATTAAAGAGAATCACTGCCCTGTGTCAGTGACATCTGCCAGCACGTGAGGCTGAAGTCACAGTTAGGTTGGAGGCTGGGCGCCATGTCATCTCCCCATGAGAGACCCAGAGAGACGGGCCAGGCTCCACACTCAGTGACACTGTGGCTGGTCAGACTTTTCCTAGGCGACTGACTGAGAGCCATAGCAGCCACAAGTTTAGCATAGAGCCTTATCAGTGCTTCCACAGTCTTTCTTTCCAACCTGAGCAACTTGTTCATAATATTCACTTTTCAGGCAAAAACACATTGCCATCTTCTTCTTTTTTACTTTTTGCAACAGCAACAGATTTTTGAAAAATTTTTCAGGATTTATTTATTCATTTTAGGGGGGAGGGGCAGAAGGAGAAAGACTTTTTTTTTCCTCCAAGATTTTATTTATTTATTTGAGAGAGCGAGCAAGCGTGCATGAGTTGGGGAGAGACACAGAGAATGAGAGAGACAGAGTCTTATCAAGGAAGCCCAGGCAAGCAGGTGTGTTTCAGGGTGGGATTGGTCAACAGTATCAAAGGAGCGCAACAAAGTAATGACCAAAGAGTGTTCATTGGTAAATTGTATACAGTGCACTGTAGCCATCAGTGACCTTAACAGGCTGGAAGAAGAGGGTAGTGGGTGTCAGGATATCATAGTGGGTGAATTCTCAAAGTCTACACGAAAATGAAGGCCAGAACATTCACAACAAACCCTGATGGAAAACCCCTTCATGAAGTTACATTTGTGACGACCTTGTATACTAAAGGTTGTTTGAAGAAGGACTAAAGGATGTTTGAAAAAGTCTCAGTTGAGACATCTAGCCTTCGAAGATTTAAAGTTTTTTCATTGTGTATTGGAACCTCCAATTTAAGCACATTTCATGTTGGTTCATTGCCAAAGAAACTACATGCAAACTGGAAACTCTCTTCCATGTATAAAAGGTCTTGTCTTTTGTCAGAAGAACCTCAGTGGACTCTTTCACCATCTCTTATCCTTTTAGGCCTAAAGGAAAATTACTAATTTGGTGATAAGTAAACTTTTTTCTAAAAATAAAGAGAGATTTTGTTCCATCCAAGTACAAAACAAAGGAGTTTGAGAAATTAAATGGAGTGGAGAGATTTTCAAAGCATGAACAAAACCAAAATCAATTTAATAAAAAATCAGCAACTCAGATGAATCTGTGCAGAAAGAAAGAAAAAAAAAATCAGAAAACTCACCAAAGTATTTTTTAGGAGAATTGGGCCTTTTGGAGTTAGAAGAGAATTTTTAAACTCTTTAAAATATCATAAAATTTCTAGAATCCCTGCCTAGATGGTAATTTAGCACCGGCTTCTGGCTCCTATCATCGAGATCAACTCTGGAGGAATTATGGAGAGAAACATCATGGATCCTAGAGTAGACCAGGAAAAGTCTGAGAGCAACCCCTGGGAGAAGGCTATTTTGAAACTGTGTGTGTGTGTGTGTGTGTGTGTGTGTGTGTGTGTGTGTGTGTGTAGAGATCGCCTCAGCCTGACACAGAGGGGCCTAGAATAATTGTAGAAGATAATTAGAGGAATTAGAGGGGGAAAAAATTAGATAAATAGATAATAGATGGATGGATGGAAAGATAGATAGATAGATAGATAGATAGATAGATAGATAGATAGATGATAGATAGATAGATATAATGGAAGGATGGATGGATAGATAGATAACGGATGGATAGATACATAGGAGAGTGGGAGAGACTTCCTCTAAGCGGAAGCCAGAGGGAAAGGAGGATTTCAGCCGGCCTCCAGCCTGCTTCCAAATGAAGTCTTGGGAGTGGGCTGAAGGTGAAGGGAGGACGGCTCAGGCCATTCTCCCTTCTGAGAGGCAGCTGCAGCTCAGACCCTACCATACCCTTTCCCCTCTGGCCTCTCCCTTTCCCTCCTCTGGCTGGAGGAGGGAGAAGTGGGAAGTAGTTTGGGAACTGGTTTGTCCACATCCACTTCCCCCATTGTTCTTTGGCCTGCCCTCAGGGCACAGCCCCCTGCCCAAGCTGGGTAAGAGATGGGCTTGGTCCAGCAGGGACCCTGAGGGAGTAAACCACTTTCCTTCTGGGGAGAGTGTGCCCCCTACCATGTAGTTGAACAGGGGCTAGGAGTTCTGCACTCCCCTCCCTCTAACAGCAGGCTGTGTGGGTCTCAATTCCCATCCTTACCACCCCGGCTAGGTGTCGTCCACCTGTATCCTATCATGTGTCTGAGTGTGTGTGGGGGGGGGTTCTGTACTAATTTCCATGGCCAGTGGCTTTTCCTTCCATGCATCACTACCCGACCCCTGCATGCCCAGGGGCCACCCGCCTGGCATTACCGCATGCTGGGGTCATTGGGGGAGGGGGGTGGGGCTCACACTGTCCTGTGGTCTTGAGAGTTTTATTTTTGCATATGTAATCCATCCTGTACAGGTAGCTAACTTTGTAAACGCTGTGTATTTCCCCTGCCCCCATGGCTGCTGGTGTAAATAAACTGCATCTCCCATTGATTTAAAAAAAAAAAAAAAGAGAGAGAGAGAGTGGGTGAGAGAGAGAGAGAAAGAGAAAGGAGAGAGAGATTTGGGCTGTACTTAGCCTTCTCCACCTTGCCCCATACACATGATTGCCAGGGGGAATGGTTCAGGAGTCCACAGACATAAAATCAGGGCAGTAAGGATGATGAATTAGGGAGTGTGTCGCCTCAACCCTCCATTACTCTACCCTCCCTTCTCCAAGCCCTCAGAGAGAATGGTTTACTATATAGGAGGTGCCCCCCCTCCACAATCTTTCTGGGATACTGAAGATTAAAGCCCTGCCCTGAGGAGTGGCTTTGCTTGGGAGAGTGATACTAAATGGAAGTGTTTAATCATGATTTCCTGGTTCTGTTCATGCCAATGCTGGTTTCCTTCACTCTCTTTGCGTTCATCCAGCTGCTGTGAACTAGGATCTGGATCTTGGCACTATCCCAGCCCAGAGTGTCTGGTACCTCCAGGGGAACCCGCCCCTTCACCAAAATCACAGCACACCCTTGTACCAGACTATTTACGGAGAAAGTCAATGAAAGGGATTATGTACCACTGGAGGCAGAGTTATTAGAGTAGTCGGACCAAGAATTTGAAATATATGTAATAAACATAGCAAAAGACATAAGAAGATATTAGCAATATGAAACAAGAATGGAAATAATAAGAAACAAGAGGAACCATCAGAAAGGGAAAATATAATAAAGAACACAAGAGATGAGATCACAGAGTGGAGGGAGATAAAACACTGATTCCTGAGTTAGATCACAGATCGAGGGCCTCTTACAGAAAAAAGGAGGAAAGGATAAGAAAATAGAAAATATAAATTAAAGTTCAAAGATATAGACAGTAGATAAAGAAGGATCATCCGTGAGCACCTGGGTGGTGCAGTCCATTGACCTCCGAACTCTTGGTTTCGTCTCAGGCAGTGATCTCAGGGTTGTGAGACTGAGCCCCATGTGGGGCCCCACACAAAGCCGGGAGTGTACTTAGGACTCTCCCTTTGCCCTCTGCACCTCCCCTGCTGGGCGCGCTCTCTCTGAAATAAATATATCATTTTTTATTTATTTATTTATTTATTTTTGACACAGAGAGAGAGAGAGAGAGAGAGAGACTGAGATCACAAGTAGGCAGAGAGGCAGGCAGAGAGAGGGGGAAGCAGGCTCCCTGCTGAGCAGAGAGCCTGATGCGGGGCTCGATCCCAGGACCCTGAGATCATGACCTGAGCCGAAGGCAGAGGTTTAACCCACTGAGCCACCCAGGTGCCCCTAAATATATCTTTTAAAGGAGGGAGCTCAGTTGGTTAAGTGTCTGCCTTTGGCTCAGGTCATGATCCCAGGGTCCTGGGATAGAGGCCAGCATGCGGCTCCCTGCTCAGCGGGGAGTCTGCTTCTCCCTCTCCCTCTGGCACTCGCCCTGCTTGAGCTCTTTCACTTGAGCTCTCTCTCTGTCAAATACACAAATAAAATCCTTTTTTTTTAAAAAGGATCATCCAGATAATGAGAGTGGTGGAGAGCAAACCACTCCCCTCCACAGTCCCACTTTTTCCTTTTTATTTTTTTAAGTAGGCTCCACACCCTGCGGGGAGCCCACAATACCAGGCTTGAACTCAGGAACCCTTGAGTTCAAGTCCTGAGCTAAGATAAAGAGCCAGATGCTTAGCCAACTGAGCCACCCAGGCACCCTCTTTGCCCCCCACCACCTTTTTCTTTCCTTTGCGCGCGCGCGCACACGCACACGCGCGCGCGCACACACACACACACACACACACACCAGGATGTTAGTGGAAAAATTGATGAAATTTGTGTTGGGTCCCCCCAAAATTGGGTACCCCAATAATGGGTCCGTGATTAAAGGAGCAAGACTGATACAAAGCGAAGGTCACGCAAAGCTTTATTTCGCACCAAGCATCAGGAATCAGACCGACAGTCAGGGCCGTCCCTACAGAGAGGACGACTCCTCCCTGCTTTCCAGACTAACTTTTATAGAGCAAAGGCCCTGTGGTTGGGCCTGGCCACACACAGGTGGCCAATGAGATTGTAACACACACACACACACACAGGAAACTCCGCAGTGTTGCTAGGCGACCAATTGAATTACAATTTACCCTAGTAGACATTTGAACCAGCCTATCATGCCTTGGTTAGGATTGGCGCCAAAAGGCTCCCAAAGGGCGGGGGCCCATACTCCTTGGTAGCTAGGAGACAGTATGCGCCCCCACTGATTGAATACCTCCACCTGGCCTGACCCACCCTTGTACTTGGACTTTGTTACCTGGGACTGGTTTCCCGGACTTGCTTTTAAATAAGTTCCCCTGGTGGGGGGCAAGGTCAATTTAAGCTTTATCGCAAAATGGCAGTTCAACCGGGGTGGGGCTGCTCTGGCTGAATAGGCCCTTACATTTGAATAAGGTCTGTAATTCAATTAATAACAGTGTACTGATGTTCATGTCCTATTCTTATTCATTCTAGTATGATTTTTATAAGATGTTCATATTAGGGGAAACAGAGTGAGGGACCTAAGGAGCTTAGTATTGATGAAGTTTTAGAATGTAAGTGAGGTTCGGTGGGGTGAGGTCCGGAGCCAATGACCAAGAAAGAATTCTTGAGACATCTTTGGTGCAAAATGGTGGTTTATTAAAGCACCGGGACAGGACCCATGGGCAGGAAGAGCTGCTGCCTCAGGGTTGTGAGGGGTGGCAGGTTACGTACCAGGGGGTTGGGGAAGGCAAAGGGAGGTTTCAATAGAACTTTCGCTTGCTAAAGAGGACCTACTAAGATAGCAGAGAACATGAGGCCTGGTCATCGTCAAGGTCATTTTTCCCTCTAGCAAGGTATTAACATTAAGATAGTTGGGAGATTCCTAAAGAATGTCACACCCAGGAGTGGGGGGGGGGTAGGTTGCAGGGTGTCAACTTTTGCTTTGTCTTCAGCCAGCCTTCTGTTCCCTCATCAGTACTATTTTTACAACTTTCCTCCGTCTAAATCAGTTCAAAATCAAAAAGTTTCTGACATTCAGTGTCCTACATTTTCCAGTTTGTTTTATTTTCTCCCAGTGGTAAACCTACACTGTCAATGTAGGTTTTAAATTTAAAAATTAAAAAAATTTTTTTTTTAATTCTTTAAAACAAGGGGAGAAAACATAGGTTTATCACCCACAAGCTGATGTATGCTACCTGGTCTTTTTTTCTTAAAAAAAAAAAAATTTTTTTTTCATGTCAGCAATCGAATAATAGCAGATTTTTTTAACATTTCTTTTTGCTGCTCATCGAAGAGGCAACTCTAGGAACCTACCGCAAAGACGTCTCTGCTCTCTTTTTTGAAAATTGTCCAAAAGGGAGAATGAGAAAAGAAATGCCAGTAGGTATACCGGCAGACCTCAGCGTTGGTGAGGAAGGGCTAAGGGCTGTGGAGTGCGGGAGACATGAGGATTCCAGGACAGAGAACGAGCAACAGCGGATTTTGGCACAACCACCAAATGGGGAGTTCTCTGTGTTGAGCGGCTTACAGACCTTGAGGAAACTCCCATCACCAGCTGTTTGAACAACCAGATGGGTGGCAGAGGTGAGTTTCGGGAATCTCCCTATCACTGGGTCGGCAGCAAAGGTCACCAAAAGAGACCCCTTTTACCAGTGATTGTTACAATCACTCTCCAGGGATGAAAAATATCTGTGGAAGAAAAACGCCCTGCTGCTATCAGCCTCAGAAAAGAGGAAAGCTGGGACACCTGGGGGCTCAGTTGGTTAAGGGTCCACCTTCAGCTCAGGTCATGATCCTGGGGTCCTGGCATCCTGTCCTGCATTGGGCCCTTTGTTCAGTGGGGAACCTTGTTCTCCCTCTACTTGCTGCTCCCCCTGCTTGTGTTCTCTCTCTCTCTCTCTGGCAAATAAATAAATAAAATCTTTATTAAAAAAAAAAGAAAGAAAAGAAAAGAGGAAAGCTATACCAATCCTCGTAATAGTTAGTTATAAAACCCTGTGCCATGTTTCCTGTGAATCAGGGAAACTTTGGTGCCCCCCCCCCCCCCCCCCCGGGCATTCCCCTGGATCCGGTTTCACAATACACTCCTGCAAGCAGTTCAATCCAGTTTACAAGGGGATTGTATTCTGGGGAAAAGCAGAAAGAAAACAAACAAAAAAGCCCCTGGATATGTGTAAAGGGAGAGCCTGGGGGTCACAGCTGGGGAGTGGCCCTGGAGGGTTCCCAGTCAGGACGGCAAGCGCGAAGGGCTCAGGGGACATATGTCCTGAAGGTAGGAAATTTGACTTGATGTTAATGGATGACATACTTTAATGTATTGACCCTTAATGTGATTAACAACAAAAACAAAATATTTCCTCGTTTGAGGCAGAGGCTTTAGAGCTAAGTTTGTGTCACATACACAGAAGACTAGACAAAAAGTAAGATGATTGTAAATTCTGAGCAAAGCAGAAAATTGTACAAGAAGTAAAATGCACTGGTAGCTTATCACCTAGCCCAGCTGTGACTAGAGAGTCATAACGATGCAAATGCTGAATATTTTTCTAACCCCAAATGGTGATACTGGCAGGATGTGGGGCCAGAAAGCTAGGGAGGGAGTGTAATTGAACTTAATCTCTCAGAGACAAATAGATGATAATCATCTGTACAAAACTGAAAACTTCACTGTTCGGAAACAGAGGTATATACCAAGAGAAATATCGAAGTGTTCACCTTTGAAGAGCAGGAAAGGGAAAAGGCAGGAAACTGTTGATTTTATACTAAAGGCTTGCAGAACTATTTGACCAATCAGCCATGTCCGTGCATATGCAACTCTGATTTTTTTTAAATTTATAAACATTCTTATTATAATATAATTATCTGGAAAGAAGTAGGCAATGTGTTGTTTATCATGGAGAATTGTTTTCCATATAAACTGTGTCCGTCTGTAATCTGTATTGTATCATCCCATATTCTTGGGATGATAAAAGGCCACACACTTGACAATCAAAATAATAATAATAACAGTGCCCTTCTGCATATTCTAAGTTTTGAGGTTTTGGGATCTGGTATTTGTTTTCTTCCAGAGCAACTAGTGAAATTGCATGCTTGGCCCTGAGAAGTACCGACTCCCTAAAGTAAACAGA
Source organism: Enhydra lutris kenyoni (assembly GCF_002288905.1). Lineage (NCBI taxonomy): Eukaryota > Metazoa > Chordata > Mammalia > Carnivora > Mustelidae > Enhydra > Enhydra lutris. The sequence continues at coordinate 9,446,253 of NW_019154110.1, read as the reverse complement.
TAACATCGTTTTACAGCTGCAGACCAGCAGGTATGGCTCAGCTTGGCAAAGCTGTCTTTCCAAACGCTGTTTCCAGCAAAGGAGAATTGTATAAACTCCCGGACTTCAGAGACTGTTGCCGTGTCCCGAGAAAGTAAATCCTGAACTGCTATAAAGTCTGCTCTCCTGATACGTTGTTTAACTGAACGATGCACAGCTCTGAAAACATTTATACTGACGCCTGTTTTCCTGGATGGGCGATCCACGTGCAAAGTTGCTTTTTTAAGCCAGAAGAAGGAAGGGGAGCTCTTCTCTGTCTCCCATATGCAGGGAGATAACAAAACCTCTGCTTCTCCTTAGTTCCTGAAGAGTTGGGGAGTTTGTGTTTCATTTAAATTAACATTTCTAACCCTGGAACTGCTGTCAAGCTAGGGGGCTGACCTTCCCTACCGCTGTGGGCACCAGACACTCTCACCCTACCCCTAAGCAACAGGCGGAATCAGTTCTCCTGGTGCCAACCAGCCCACCCCAACCGCAGGTGGCACTAGCTTGGAAGGCAGTGCCTTCTCCCCCGTTCCTTCCCATGACCTCTATTATCTTTTTTTTTTTTTTTAAATGTTAAGAGTTTATTTACAACACTTCTTTGTGGTACAGAAATATGTAAGCTCGGTGTAACCAGTAGCCGTGGATAGTTACGACTCATTCATCAACCACTGCTATCCCCACTAGAGGAAGAAGCTTCCAGGAAAGCCTGAGGACACTTTCAATTTTTTTTAAATTTTATTTATTTATTTGACAGAGAGAGAGAGAGAGAGA